>NC_083229.1:18902060-18947060 GCF_032191835.1 Heteronotia binoei | reverse complement strand
TAGAAGTAGAATGGGTGGCCAAACTTGCTTAATGTAAGAGCCACATAGAATAAACGTCAGATGTTTGAGAGCTGCAAGACGTGACTGTCAGGTGTTTGAGGGAAGGAAGGAAGGAAGGAAGGAAGGAAGGAAGGAAGGAAGGAAGGAAGGAAGGAAGGAAGGAAGGAAGGAAGGAAGGAAGGAAGGAAGGAAGGAAGGAAGGAAGGAAGGAAGGAAGGAAGGAAGGAAGGAAGGAAGATGGGGACAGAGGAGGGAGGGAGAGGTGGAAAGAAAGAAACTTTAAATTCATTCTCCAAGCCACCAGCTGGCTTGGCTCGAAGAAGTGATTTAAAGAGACAAATACTTTCTCCAAGCTGGCCAACAGGGTGGTGAGGGTTTTGAGAGCCACACAATATGTGTGATAGAGCAACATGTGGCTTCCGAGATGCAGTAGAATATCTCACTTTCGAAGTCTTCGTGATAGAGGAGGGATTTGTTCTCTCCAGCTGAATCTACATGACACGGCAAAATGGGGTAGTCATAGAATCCTAGAGTTGGAAGAGACCCCCCCCCCCAAGGTCATCTACAATGCAGGGAATTCACAAGTACCTCCCCCCACATACATACCCAGTGACCCAAGCCCAGAAGATGGCAGGAAAACCCCTTCAAGATCCCTGGCCAAACTGGCCCAGAGACAAATTACTGCCTGAACCCAAAGTGGCAAACAGCATTTCCTTGGGCATGTAAGAAAGAACTAGGAGATCTAAGCACTGATGCAACCCTTCCTGCCCTCCCCCTTATGATATGCCTAAGTTCACAGGATCTTCATTGCTGTCAGATGGCCAGCTAGCCTCTGTCTGAAAGCCTCCAAAGAAAGAGAGCCCACCACCTCCTGAGGAAGCCTGTTTGTATGATTGTGCCCAAGCGCTACTCAGCTGATATGGTCATCTTCAGGGGCTCTCTTCACGTTTCCCTGCCTTCTGAGATTTGGCGTGCGGCAACCCAGGAGAGGGTCTTCTCAGTCATGGCCCCAAAATTTTGAAACTCTTTCCTGAGGGAGATTCCTGTCTGTTGTCATCTTCTACCAGGAGAAAGTATACCAGCAACAAAAGTGTCTGAACTGCTTTGGAAGTTGGACTCAATGGGATTGCTCCCACCCCACCCCCCACCCCCAAAGTCCCTCCCCTACACAAACCCCACCCTCCCCAGAGTTGCTGGCAATCATAGAATCATAGAGTTGGAAGGGACCTCCAGAGTCATCTAGTCCTCCTGGCCCCTGCACAGTGCAGGAAATTCAGTCTTCCTGACTGTACAAGCATAGCCAGCTTCAAGAGGGGAGAGGATAAACATATGGAGCAGAGGTCCATCAATGGCTATTAGCCACACAGTATTGTTGGAACTCTCTGTCTGGGACAAATACTGCTCTGTATTCTTGGTGCTTGGGAGGGGCAAAAGTGGGAAGGCTTCTAGTGTCCTGGCCCTACTGATGGATCTCCTGATGGCACCTGGGTTTTTTGGCCACTGTGTGACACAGAGTGTTGAACTGGATGGGCCACTGGCCTGATCCAACATGGCTTCTCGTTTCTTCTTATGTACTGTCTGCTTGTGAGTGAAAACTTTTGGCCTGACCTTTTTAGCCTGAATAAATGCTAAGTGTTACAAAAGCATTTTTTTTTCTCCCAGTTCATCTGCCTGTTCTTCTGTTGCTGTTTTGGAAGATTAAAACAAACTTCCATTTAAGCATTCAAGCATACCAGGTCAAAACTCCCAGCTCCATAAAGTTTTATCAGTCAGTGAAACCTGAAAAACAGGATTTCCCCCCCTCTTCCTGCCCATAAGATAGACGTTTTGTACCATCGATTTAGCTGTCTTTTTATGTGATGCTTCCACTAATTATCTCATTACATGGTAGATCTCTCCTAGCCATTAGAAGCCTTATTGGTCTTGACTTAGGTAGCAAAATAAATGTGAATGTTCCAAGTTCCAAACTATTAAACCAGCGAGGCAAAAATGGGTTTTAGACCTGCATTTTTAACTGCATATTTTGCAGATTATGCTGAACCCAAGATCACAGGCATTCGGCTACCCCATAGTGCAATCCTAAGAACACAGGACAGAGAAGGTCGAGAGAGAAGTCCTTTTCTCCCTTTCTCCCAGTACAAGAGGGGCACTTAATGGAATGAATGAGCTTAGAATAGAGAAAAGAAAGCACTTCTTCACCCAAAGGGTAATTAACACGAGGAATTCATTTCTGCAGGACATGGCAGCTACAAGCATGGACAGTTTCAAGAGGGGACCGGATAAACATATGGAGTAGAGGTCCATCCGTGGCTATTAGCCACAAGATATGGATGGAAGACTCTGTCTGGGACAGAGATGTTCTGTGTTCTTGGTGCTTGGGGGACAACAGTGAGGGAGGGCTTCTGGAGTTCTAGCTCCACTGGTGGACCTCCTGGTGGCACCTGGTTTTTAGCCACTGTGTGATACAGAGTGTGGGACCGGATGGGCTACTGGCCTGATCCAACAAGGTTTCTCTTATGTTCTTAAGGGCAGAGGTTCATGAGTGGCCACTAGCTACAAAGTATATATGGAACACTCTGTCTGTGGCAATGACGCTTTGTGTTCTTGGTGCTTGGAAAGCTACAGTGGGAAAGCTTCTGGAGTTTTGGACCTGCTGGTGGACCTCCTGGTGGCACCTGGGCCTCGGCCACTGTGTGACACAGAGTGTTGGACTGGATGAGCAATTGGCCTAATTTAACATGGCTTCTCTCATGTTCTTATTCATACATCAGTTTCCCAACTAGATGGCCATCTGACAGCAATGTGGATCCTGTGAATTTAGGGGGAAGTGTTTGTGAGTTTCCTGCATTGTGCAGTGGGTTGGACTAGATGACCCTGGAAGTCCCTTACATGTCTTTGTGGATGGGCAACTCTCTGTCTTGCCTTGCTGCCGGCGGGGGGGGGGGACTTCCCACGCGCACACAAAGCATGTGCAGCATGATGACATTACCTGGAAGTGACATGATCACGGTGGGCACATCACACAGGGACACTCTAGTATTTTGGTTAAAAACTCTATGGCACCATAGAGTTTTTAACCAAAATGCTAGAGTGTCCTGGCATGATTACATCAGTTCCAGGAGACATCTTTGCACCAGCACATCAGGCTCTGATGGAGCTTTTGGGGGGCAGGGCTCCCCCACCAGCGAATCCTGTGCCGGCAGGTTGGAGGCCCCAAAGTAGGGGGAAATCCCACCCCCAGCAGGAGGCTGGGAACCCTAGTTATAGTTATGTACATCCCTGCCCCAATGCAACGTATAGAAAACAGGAATTGATAGCACCTCATAACAGACGTCATCGGGTTTGTAACCTGTTTTTAGTAATTGGTTTTAGTGATCATTGCATGTTTGTATTGTTGTACATCGCCTACAGCCCAGCTTCAGCCAGGATGGGGAGATTAATCAAGTTGAATAAATAACAATAACAAACAATAACAATAATAATAACAATAACAATATGCATAACTATATTAATTACATTAATAATGATATATATAAAAAGCCATACCAATGCGAATGTATGAAAAGATTATGAAAAGATGAGACTCATATGAATGGATTCTATTCCTTCCCAAAGCTACATTTTTTTGGAATGGCCAATTTACCTTGATGCTAAATAATATTAAGAGCATCTATTAGGAATCCATTGAGTTGATGAGTCAGTGAAGAATCACCATGTTTAGGGATGGCTCCCTGGTGCAAGATTAATGACAAGCATTTTGGTCCCATGCCTGTTTTTACAATTGTTACATCCTGATTGAGCTTAAGACCTTTGGTCATAGAAGCTAATTAATGAAATAGAAATGGACAAGCATTTGGATTGGCAGGTCCTGCTTGCTTTTCTGCCATCACGCTTTTCTGGAAGCCGAAGATGGTTCTCCAAAGGTTGAAATTATGGGTTGAAATTAAATCAGAAATGTTTCCGGCTCAACATTAGGAAGAACTTCCTGACCGCTAGAGCGGTTCCTCAGTGGAACAGGCTTCCTCGGGAGGTGGTGGGCTCTCCTTCCTTGGAGGTTTTTAAACAGAGGCTAGATGGCCATCTGACAGCAATGTGGATCCTGTGAATTTAGGGGGAAGTGTTTGTGAGTGTCCTGCATTGTGCAGCGGGTTGGACTAGATGACCCTAGAGGTCCCTTCCAACTCTATGATTCTAAGGAGCTCAGGGAACAGGACATGCGGTTCCGCCCTCTCTTTTCTTCTCACAACGCCCCTGCAAAGTTGTTGATGGTTAGGGCTTTTTTTGAGCAGGAACACACAGGAATGCATTTCCATTTGGCCTGGCGTCAGGGCTGTGGCTTAATATGCAAATGAGTCCCTGCTGGGCTTTTCCTACAAAACACCCCTGCGTGGAACAATGGTGATGTCAGGGGTGTGGCTTAATATGCAAATGAGTCCCTACTGGGCTTTTCCTGCAAACACCCCTGTGTGGAACAATGGTGGTGTCAGGGGTGTGGCTTAATATGCAAACGAGTCCCTGCTGGGCTTTTCCTACCAAACACCCCTGTGTGGAACAATGGTGATATCAGGGGGTGTGGCTTAATATGCAAATGAGTCCCTGCTGGGCTTTCTCTACAACAAAAGCCCTGGTGATGGTAGAAAAGAGCAAGAGTCCAGTAGCACCTTAAAGGTTTGCAAAATTTGTGGCAGGGGCAGCGTTTGTGAGTCACAGGTACTGAAAAAGCGAGCACTGACTCAGGAAGAGTGAGTGGCCCTAGGTCACCCAGAGAGCTTTGTGGTGGTGTGGGTTTCTCAGGAATTAGTCAGACCTTCCCTGCACTGATCATCTGCTTTTGGGGATATAAAATGGCTATAAATGTAGCATGTCTATTCTGTATCTTAAAAATGCTTTTCAGCAGTCATGCTGTACAATGAAGAAAGGACTGGACAGTGGGGGATTTTGAACTCCCTGGGTGGGATCCCAAAATTATTACAAATATCATTTTAAAAAAAAATACTTCCCAGTTTCCTAAATTCACAGAGGAGAAGGACACAAGTCGCTTTTGGTTCCCTCTGGGAAGACAGGAGGGATACAAATAGATACAAATAAAATAAATAAATAAATAAATGCATCTCATGCTCCATCCTTTTTCCCACAGAGGCCCACCAAATGCCTTGGAAGGCTTAGAAGACTGGGCATGCAGGACAAGGTTCCCTCCTGTTATCCAAAATATACTGCCTCAGGCATGGAGGCTCCATTTCCTGCATTGTGCAACTGGCTGTTATCTGTTATCCCGAGCAACTGTTCTGTTATCCCGAGCAACTGGCTGTTATCTGCTTCCTTCTTCCTACATCTTGCTTCCTTCTGCATCACAGTTTGCTTTGCAAGGCTTGCTCAATTGCACAGAAGCTAAAGAGCAAAACCTCTATTTTCTCCATTGGCTGAGTCTCCTCCCTTGGGGAGGAAGGGGGAGAGGAATAGCTTGCTTTGCCAGGCTCTCTCAATTGCACAGCAGAGCTACTGAGCCAAGCCTCTTTTCCTTCTGTTGGTTGAGGCTCCCCCCGCCCCCAAGTCCCTTGGGGAAACAAGGAAAGAGCCGGAGTTTCATTTGCCCAGATCCCTGGATCCCATGGAAGGAATACAAAGAAAGCATCTTTAATGAGTGCTAAGCATGTTTTAAGGGGTTTTTTTTAAAAAAAAATATTTGTTTGGCTGTGTTCTTTATAAAATTTATATCTCTGCTACCTAACCTATTTAAGATTAGGTACCTAATCTTAAATAGGTACACACATGGCCTGGCCCAACATGGCTTGGCCCAACCCAGCAAGGACTCATTTTTGTCAGTTCCAGCCCTCATAACAAATGAGTTCGACACCACTGAACTAGGTGATCCTGGAGGTATCTTCCAACTCTATGATTCTATGATTTAACTGTCAACATCCTTAGTCTTTTTTAATAATTAGGTTCTTAATTTTTGATTGTGATCGCCTTTGGCTATAAACGATAAATATTTCTGCTTTTCTTCACTGCCCCCCTGACCTTGCCTAGGCTGGGGGCAGGGGGCGCCGCTCTGCCTGGGGTGGCAGAACCCCCAGCGCCGGGCCTGTGACCACTCTGAGATTCAGAGTGGGTGGGATATAAATCCAATAGCTTCTTCTTTATACTCCAACTTTCTCCCCAAGTGGCTTGCATCATTCCCCTCGCCTCTGTTTTATTCTCACAACCACCCTGCGAGGTAGGTTAGCTTGAGGTAGGTTAGCTTGAGCGTGTGACTGACCCAAGGTCACCCGGTGAGTTTCTGTGGAGGAGGGCAGGGAGCTGTTCCTGTTGGCAGCAAAGGAGAGAACTCACAAGAATGGATTTAAATGAAGTGCAGGAAGATATCGACTGGATATCAGGGGAAATATTACAGTAAGAGTTGTTTAACAGTGGAGTTGGCTCCCTAGGGAGACGGTGAGCTCCCCCTCCCTGGCAGTCTTTAAGCAGCAGCTGGACAAACACTTCTCAGGGATGTTCTAGGTTTAGGGTCTTTTCCAGGGATGAAATTCTAGCAGGAGCTCCTGTACATATTAAGTCACACACCCCTGATGTAGCCAGTTTTCCAAGAGCTTACAAAAAAGAGCCTTGTAAGCTCTGGGAGGATTGGCTAATCAGGTGGTGTGGCCTAATATGCAGAGAAGCTCCAGCTAGAATTCCACCCCTGGTTTTTTCCATGTATCTCCTGTTGAACAATAGCAAGCAGCCAACCCTAGTTGAGTCCTATTAAGTCACTCAGAGGCTGCTGTTGGTCTTGCCAGCCTCCAGGTGGGACCTGGAGATCCCCCAGAGTTACAACTGAACTCCAGACAACAGAGATCTGTCACCTAGGAGAAAATGGCTGCTTTAGAGGGTGGACTATGGCAGTATAGCACGCTGATGTCTCTCTCCTTCCCAAATCCGGCACTCCTCAAACTTCGCCACAAAATCTCCAGGATTTCCTGTTACCTGGACCTGGCAAACCAAGTCAGGCCTGGCCCCAAGGAATCCTGTCTCAGAGGTCAAAATGTGCCTGGAAAGGGTCATGCTTCCTTTTCCTGCTTTTTTGCTCACAGAAGTCTATCCTGGAATACTGTAGTTATATGACTGTTTTGTACGCTGCCTTTGAATATATGAAGCTGCCTTCTACGGCATCAGACCCTCGGTCCATCACAATCAATATTGTCTACTCAGACTGGCAGCGGCTCTCCAGGGTCTCAAGCTGAGGTTTTTCACACCTATTTTTGCCTGGACCCTTTTTAGTTGGAGATGCCTGGGATTGAACCTGGGACCTTCTGCTTATCAAGGAGATGCTCTACCACTGAGCCACCGTCCCTCCCCTAGTTACCCAGCCAGCAGCAATTGAGGGAATATGTGTTTGGTTTTTTTGAAGCTACAGGTGCTTCTTTTATCATTTTCAAATTTATAAAACTCCCCCAATGTATTTTATTTTGGATTTCACATTTTTTTTCTGCAAGCTGAAGCCCTTTTCAGATTAGTATAAAGATCTGTCTTGCCTGTTCACAGCTCCAGTCACGGGATTTAAGTGTCCAAAGATCTGCCAATTTCAATATTAGAATATAAAATGACATTGCAGTCTTCTGGGTATCCCCCCCCCACACCCCTCAAGTTAAGGCTGCGTGGATTATTTGTGCTTTTTCCCAGGATTAATGGGACCCCGTCATCCAGCGGTGGTGGCATCTCCTTCATTCATAAATCTTCCTGTGACTCAGCGTTTGGTGGGGGGAAATATCCCTGACAAATGCAGGGCAATCCTCATGACTCATCAGGATTTCTGGATATTTATAGAGTGGCTCTGCCATTGTGGAGTGACTCATGAGATGCTCTCAAGAATCCATCTCACTGAGACCGCACAAATTGTACCCAGAACTTGCATGAATGAAGCGGTAGGATCTGAAACTTTAAAAATGAAACAATCCCCCACCCCCAAAACTAAACAGAGCTCTGATGAGGAGGAGGAGGAGAAGAAGAAGACGATGATATTGGATTTATATCCTGCCCTATACTCGGAATCTCAGAGTCTCAGAGCAGCCACAATCTCCTTTACCTCCCTCCCCCCACAACAGACACCCTGTGATGTAGGTGGGGCTGAGAGAGCTCTTACAGCACCTGCCCTTTCAAAGACAACTCCTACGAGAGCTACGGCTGACCCAAGGCCATTCCAGCAGCTGCAAGTGGAGAAGTGGGGAATCAAAGCCAGTTCTCCCAGATAAGAGTCCTCACACTTAACCACTGCACCAAACTGGCTCTCCAGTTTTTAAGGCTACATTCTTAATCTCCCAGTCTGCCAAAGCACACTACAACAACCGCAATTCAGCTTTTGCCCTGCTGTTAATTCTGTTCAGAGTTGTAACCAGCCCTGTGGCAGGAGCTCACAGGAGTGGAGCTCTAGAACCTCTAAATTTTATTGCACTTTTTCATTCTTACCCCCCCTCCCCCCAAAAAATACTTGTTTCTAGGCTCCACTGTTCAACCTCCCCTGTGAGAATTTTGCTGAACTCTAAGATTTGGCAAACTTTCTAATATTTCCCCCCACAAAAAATGGGAAAACAACCAAAACCTATCAAGCAGGCAGATTGAAACCATCATGCTGCTGTGTCCACATAGGAGAAAGTAATTTTAAAAGTATGATGGGAGTAAAGTTTTATTGTGACAATTCTAATTCAAAAAGCAGTTTAAGGTAGATGCTGAGATGATATAATTTTGGTGGATTGGCTACATCAGGGGTGTGTGGCCAAATATACAAAGGAGCTCCAGCTAGAATTCCATCCCTGCAGAGCTGGATTTAGGGACAGACAGAAGGCCATTTTTTTTCCTCCCACTCCTCAACTTCTCATGGGTGAGAGATGGAAACTGGGAGCCTACAGGTGGCTGGGGATTTCTTGGGATTACAACTGATCTCCACATGACAGAAAGGTTGCCATGTCCAACTCAGGAAATATCTGAAGACTTTGGGGATGGAGCTAGAAGACTTTCCTGTTCCAAATAAATAAATAAATAAATAAATAACAGTACAGTTCCCTGAATATAGTCTTCATTTCTTTGTCCTCTTTTTTTTTTTGGCCTTTTTTGTTCCCCAGCAGCTGCACTTCCTCTAAATGAAAGTGAACACACACACATGCACACAACCCCTGGCTATGACCATTACTGTGTATCATATACCCCACCCAGGGCCAACTTATCCATCAGGCCTGGTAGGCCCAGTGCCAAGGGCCCACAATATTTTTAGGGGTCCATGAAAAGGTTTTAATTTCTTTTAACATCAGAAGAAAAGATGAACTTTTAGGTTTCAAGAAAACTTTTTATTTTTTTTCTCACATCAGAAAAAAATGAAATGTTTAAATCGATTAAATTTTTGCCTAAAACAGTAAAAAAAAAAGTTGAAGTATTTAAAGTTATATCAGGATTTTTATTGCTATTATTATGGTGGGAGGCAAAAGTGCCTTGAGCCCACGAAAGTCAAAATATGGCTTGCCCTGACTAGGCATCTTTTTTTGTTAATTCTTTTTTTTGTTGAGAGCCAGTTTGGTGTAGTGGTTAAGTGCCCAGACTCTTATCTGGGAGAACCGGGTTTGATTCCCCACTCCTCCACTTGCACCTGCTGGAATGGCCTTGGGTCAGCCATAGCTCTCATAGAACTTTCTCCCCTGTAGTGGTTAACTGTGCAGACTCTTATCTGGGAGAACCGGGTTTGATTCCCCACTCCTCCACTGCTGGAATGGCCTTGGGTCAGCCATAGCTCTCTCAGGAGTTGTCCTTGAAAGGGCAGCATCTGTGAGAGCCCTCTCAGCCCCACCCACCTCACAGGGTGTCTGTTGTGGGGAGAGAAGATATAGGAGATTATAACCCGCTCTGAGTCTCTGATTCAGAGAGAAGGGCGGGGTATAAATCTGCAATTCTTCTTCTTGTAGAAAAAGTCCAGCAGGAACTCATTTGCATATTGAGCCATGCCCCTGATGGCACCATTGTTTCTTACAGGTGAAACAGCCAACAGGAATTCATTTGCATATTAGGCTACACACCCTGGATGCCAAGCCATCCAGAACTGCTTTCCATCCTGTGCATTCCTGCAGCATCATATTACAACCAAAGGGCTCTTGCTGAATTTTCTAGCCGTACGAACCAAAAACAAGAGAACGACATTTCCCACAAAGGTACAAAGGGGTAAATTCACACCTGGAAATCCCTAGCATGTTGTTCTTTCACAGTTCCTCAGCCAGACCTTTTCTTTAAATGCACCTGCATGCGCGGATGCCAAAAAAAATAGCTGCAAAATCCAAGAGCAGCGTCTGCCAAGGTCGCCTTTGAGCAGCCGCTATCAATGTCTAAGCCTTGTATACCGAGCCTGAAAATTACCTTCTTCCTGTGATTCATAGCTTGTTGATTCAAATAGCCTTTTGGATAGAATCGGTCCCTGTGGTGCCACAGATCATTAGGTAGGGAGCCAGCAGGGGCCCAGAACGTGCCAGCTCAGTTCATTAGAAAGACTCATAATTCAGAGCGCCAACAAAGAAGAGAGAAATAAAAACTCATCTCGCTGTCCAATTAGCTGGTCCTGAGGGGGACGTTGGGTTGCCAGCCTCTAGGCAGGACCTGGAGATCTCCCGCTTTGACAACCGATCACCAGCTGGCGGAGATCAGCTCCCCTGGAGAAAATGGTGGCTTTGAAGAGTGGACTCTATGACATTGTCCCATGCTGAGGCCCCTCCCCTCCCCAAACCCCGCCCTCTCCCAGATTCACCCCCAAAGTCTCCAGGTATTTTCCAACACAGATCTGGCAACCCTAGGCTATATGGGAAGCAATGTCATGGAATGCTCTTGGATTTCCCTGCAGGGGGGAATAGAGTTTTAGGGGGGAGAATTCTAGAGTGTCCCACAATGCAATGACGTTACTTCCGGTTATGCATCTGGAAAGGACATTGTAGTGTCGCAGGAATCAGGGCTGCACAGCTCCAGGTAGGACTATAGGAAGCAGTTCCCATGGAGAAAAATGGCAGCTTTGGAGGGTGGAACCTATGGCACTGTACCCCACTGAGGTCCCTTCCCAAACCCCACCTTCTCCCGGCTCCACCCTCAGGTATTTTCCAACACAGACCGGGCAACCCTAGGCTATATGGGAAACAGTGCCAGTTTGGTGTAGTGGTTAAGTGTGCGGACTCTTATCTGGGAGAACCGGGTTTGATTCCCCACTCCTCCACTTGCACCTGCTGGAATGGCCTTGGGTCAGCCATAGCTCTGGCAGAGGTTGTCCTTGAAAGGGCAGCTGCTGTGAGAGCCCTCTCCAGCCCCACCCACCTCACAGGGTGTCTGTTGTGGGGGAGGAAGGTAAAGGAGATTGTAAGCCGCTCTGAGACTCTTCGGAGTGGAGGGCGGGAAATAAATCCAATATCTTCATCTTCTTCAGTGTCAAGGAATGCTCTTGGATTTCCCAGGGGTGGGGGATAGAGTTGGAGGGGGGAGAAACCTAGAGTGTCCTGCAATGCAATATCACTTCTGGTTATGCATCTGGAAATGACATTGCGGGAATTATGGTTTCTCAACTCGATGTGGGACCTGGGGATCCCGTGGAATTACAATTCATCTCCAGACTACAGGGAGCAGTTCCTCTGGAAAAAATGGCTGCTTTGTACCTTGACATTGTACCTTGCTGAGGCCTCTCCCTTCCCCAAACCCCGCTGTCTCCCAGATCCACCCCCCAAAGTCTCCAGGTATTTTCCAACATAGACCTGGTAACCCAGGGCGGGGGAAGGAGTTAAGAAATGGCTGCCTTCGAGGGTTGACTGTAAGACATTATATCCCACTGATGTATTATATCCCCTCTCCAAACTCTGCTGTTCCGAGAGTCAACCCCCTCAAAAAAAAAATCTCCAGGAATTTCCAAAAATGGAGCTGGCACTCTTAAGGGAGATTCTGCCAGTCTTGAATTTTATTGTAAGGCACTATTGCTTAGATAGCAGGAGATGAGTTCTACTCAAAGTCAGGGACGGAATTCTAGCAGGAGCTCCTTTGCATATTAGGCCACACACCCCTGATGTAGCCAATCCTCCAGGAGCTTCCAAAAAAGATCCTTGGAAGCTCTTGGAGGATTGGCTACCTCAGGGGGTGTGTGGCATAATATGCAAAGGAGCTCCTGCTAGAATTCCACCCCTGCATAAAGTTATGCTTTGCCTTCCTTTTCAGTGGGCACTTCTCAGCTCGCAGGCTCAAATGGAAATCCACCTGCTTTTCGTGCCCCTATTTTAGCAGCTTTCTCGACTTTCCTTAAACAGCCTGGTTAAATTGCACCCCTACCTCAGAGAAGGCACTATCTGAATAGCATTTCTCTGGCTTTATATTCCTGGGTTATGCTAGAGTAGTTGGTAGAGTAGTTGGCAGGGCCGGGCCTGCCACTAGGCAAACTAGGCAATCGCCTAGGGCACCAGACTTCTGGGGGTGCCAAATTGGGTGCCCCCCATGTGACTCAGTGACATTATCAGTGCAGGGGAGGGTGCCAGAAGTTAGCCTTGCCTAGGGTGCCAGACAGTCTAAGGTCAGCCCTGGTAGTTGGCAATGGAAGGAACTCAGATACAAGATTTGTGACCCACAAGAAAAATACATCTGATGCTATGATCAGCAAAAGACAGAAGAGACCCCCCCCTCAGGAGCCACATGTGGCTCTTTCACACATATTGCATGGTCACTTCTTCAAGCCATGTCATTTAAAGTTGCTTTCTTCCTACCTCTCCCTCCCCATCTTCCTTCCTTCCTTCCTTCCTTCCTTCCTTCCTTCCTTCCTTCCTTCCTTCCTTCCTTCCTTCCTTCCTTCCTTCCTTCCTTCCTTCCTTCCTTCCTTCCACAAGTTTGGCCACCCCTGACATAGCCTAACTCAAACGGGACACAGTATCTTATTCTCACTGTAATGCTGGACAACACATCCAATCACTATGTTACATTACACAGGGGAGCCATTGAAATCCATAAACAAACACAGTTTCGACAGGAAGGCATGGCTTCCAGTTCTGAAAAATACAAAATGCCCTACAGCTTACAACAGCACTACAGATAAGATTAGAATTTCTATAGGCAATCTATAGACAAAAGAACCCCCTCAGGTAAGCTCCTCCATTAGCATGTCACAGCCCAGGAAGCTCCCACAAAATAATGACTCAGCCCTGCCCCACCTGCCTGAGTAGATATAAATTATCTGCCTACCATCTTCTTCTCAATTTGACCCAGAGAGAACTCCAGTTTTCTGGGTCACACCTCTGAGGATGCCAGTCACAGCTGCTGGCAAAATGTCTGGTCTTGCAATGCCAAGACCACGGCCACACAGCCCGGAAAATCTAAAACCAAACTGTTACTGAATCACAAGGCTGAAACAAATCCCTGTCAGGAACTCGTTCCTGACAAGTAAGTGCTGTCAGAAACACCTTGCCTCTGGAAAGCTAGTATATCAGGGGAAAGGGGTTGACATTCAGGTGTTCTACATTTAGGAATATGCATGGATATCTGGAAAGACCATGCCCTATCTGCAGAAACTGGAAAGGATGGGGTACAGCATGCACAGTACAGTCCATTCAGTGGCATGCCACAGTTTTCTATCCATCTCTAACGGATTAAAAAGGTTTAGCATGAACGACTTTGATATCTCTCAAAGGCAATTTGATTCACATGGCACTCCAAAGCATTGACTCAGGTGTCTCACAGCTTGCACACAAAAAATATCAGCACGATAATATTTAGCATTCCCAAGATGAGGCTGCTCAGATGCGGTCGATAATAATAAAGAAAATATGACACTTCAATTCTTTTATTATTATTATTCTTTGCCTTGCATTTCTTACACAGCTGAGATATACTTTGTGCTCATTGTATCCAAAGATGCTCCAACAGGGAGCAGCAGGGGTGGAATTCTAGCAGGAGCTCCTTTGCATATTAGGCCACACCCTAAGGCTCTTTTTTGTAAGCCCTTGGAGGATTGGCTACATCAGGGGTGTGTGGCCTAATATGCAAAGGAGCTCCTGGTAGAATTCCACCGCTGGAAGCAGCAACATTCACCTAGTAACAAAGCAGAAGACATCTGAGTTTCCAAGTGCTTTGTGGAGGTCCACCAAGATCACAGGTACAGCAGATCTTGAACTGGCTATGTGGAAGATAAGGACCTAATGTACACAACATTGCCCACTTTCATCCAAAAGCACAACCTGTCTGGAAGTCAACTATACCCACTAGGCCGTTGACTTCAATAACCTGTTTTGAGGCTTTCTTCAACAAGGGATATTCCAAATCAAGCAATCCTTGAGAAAGAGAGCCAGTTTGGTGTAGTGGTTAAGCGTGCAGACTCTTATCTGGAAGAACCAGTTTTGATTCCCCACTTCTCCACTTGCAGCTGCTGAAATGGCCTTGGGCCAGCCATAGCTCTAGCAGAGTTGTCCTTGAAAAGGCAGTTTCTTGGAGAGCTCTCTCAACCCCACCTACCACACAGGGTGTCTGTCGCGGGAGGGGGGTAATGGAGATTGTGACCACTCTGAGGCTCTTGAGATTCAGCTTATAGGGCAGGATATAAATCCAATATCATCATCTTCTTCTTCTTCATATGGGACATGAAGTCTCCCAAATACTCTCTTCAAAACCAGAGCATGCTCAGATTAGGCTCAAGGCTAATACGACCCACATGACCATTTCTGAAGGATTGATTGTTTGTTGGAAATATTTGTTGGAAATATTTGTGGATATTTGTTGGAAATATTTGTGGAAATATTTGGAATGCACCTGGGGGGGTTGTTGCATCAAAATTCTCAATAACCTGATGTAGTCCAAACTACAGTGCATTTCTCCACAACGTCACACTTTCAAGAAAAGTCAAAACTATTTTTGTAAAACGAGGGAATAAGTTTTCAGACACATCCTTTGTCAGTGTCCTTGAACTTTCCCTCTAATGAAGTTTGAAGGTTCCTCTTGAGGCAAAGCTTCTGAAGGCATTTTGTGGGATGCCAAAAGAGCTTTTAGAATGATGTTGAATCTTCTCAGGTGAATTTCGGAAGACGGTAAATAGACCTCATTCTCACATTCGTTTTCCAAGGTGTCTACAGTGGCTTCCTTTGTGCAACGCAGCAGCCAGGAAGAGATTTACTTGATGCATGGTGCCATCCAGAAAGCAGTCCCCATGTTTACCAAGAGACCCCTCCATCACCAGGCAAGCCCAACTCTGCAGCTCCCGTAATTTCCCAGATGTGTCTTAAGAAAATGAGACTGCTATCCAGGGCTATGATTTTTCTCCCTGCGAGTAACTATCAAAAATGTCATTTACATGCAATCTGATGTGCGTCTTAGCTTGTGACATCTCAGAGAGGCCTAAGAGGAGCAGAACAGAGCAGAGCAGCTCTGATAAGCTGAGACAGCTGGAGAAGTTGCTAAGAATTTCTGCGTTTTGAAAGACTTCATTCTGAGGCTTGGGTGACTGCTGAAAAGGCTGAGTTGTGATAGCTGGGGAACTGCTGTACGTTTGGGTGAGTGGGCTAAAGGTGAAAGTGATTGATTGATTGATTGAGAGTAATTGTTGATGATTGCTTAGGAGTGGTCTGCTCCACCCTCTTTGCATTTTAAGCTGCGCCTTGCCAATATGTGTTCTGGTCAAGAGAAAGAGATTGAGTTTCTTGATGCTCTCAATGACTGTGCTATGGAGCAGATGGTCTCAGAACCTACCAGGGGTGGGGCGATCCTGGATCTGGTCCTAAGTAATGCCCAAGACTTGGTGAGAGACGTAAAAGTGATTGCGCCGCTTGGGAACAGTGACCATAATGTTATTGATTTCACCATTTGTATAAATAGGGAGTTGCCCAAAAAGACCACCACAACCACATTTAACTTTAAAAGGGGTAAATTCTCTGAGATGAGGAGGCATGTGAGGAGGAAACTGAAAGGAAAGGTAAATACGGTCAAAACCCTTGGGGAAGCTTGGAGACTATTTAAAACTATAATCCTAGAAGCTCAGATAAAATACATACCACAAGTTAGGAAAGGCACAAACAGGTATAAGAAGAGGCCAGCGTGGTTAACAAACAAAGTAATGGAAGCTGTAAAAGGTAAGAAGGACTCCTTTAAGCGGTGGAAAACCAGTCCAAGTGAGATTAATAAAAGGGAACACAGGCAGTGGCAAATCAAATGCAAGACTGTGATCAGGCAGGCAAAAAGGGACTATGAGGAGCATATTGCAAAAAACATAAAGACCAACAATAAAAATTTCTTCAAATATATTAGAAGTAGGAAACCAGCCAGGGAAGCAGTGGGGCCCTTGGATGACCATGGGGTAAAAGGATTACTGAAGGAGGATGGGGAAATGGCTGAGAAGCTGAATGCATTTTTTGCCTCCGTCTTCACCGTGGAAGATGAGAAGTGTTTGCCCGCCCCAGAACCACTAATATTGGAAGGGGTGTTGAAAGACCTGAGTCAGATTGAGGTGACAAAAGAGGAGGTCCTACAACTAATTGACAAATTAAAAACTAATAAGTCACCGGGTCCGGATGGCATACATCCGAGAGTTCTGAAAGAACTCAAAGTTGAACTTGTGGATCTTCTAACAAAAATCTGTAATCTTTCATTGAAATCTGCCTCCGTTCCTGAGGACTGGAAGGTAGCAAATGTCACCCCCATCTTTAAAAAGGGTTCCAGAGGAGATCCGGGAAATTACAGGCCAGTCAGTCTGACTTCAATACCGGGAAAGTTGGTAGAAACCATTATCAAGGACAGAATGAGTAGGCACATTGATGAACACGGGTTATTGAGGAAGACTCAGCATGGGTTCTGCAAGGGAAGATCTTGCCTCACTAACCTGTTACATTTCTTTGAGGGGGTGAACAAACATGTGGACAAAGGAGACCCGATAGATGTTGTTTACCTTGACTTCCAGAAAGCTTTTGATAAAGTTCCTCATCAAAGGCTCTTTAGAAAGCTTGAGAGTCATGGAGTAAAAGGACAGGTCCTCTTGTGGATCAAAAACTGGCTGAGTAATAGGAAGCAGAGAGTGAGTATAAATGGGCAGTCTTCGCAGTGGAGGACGGTAAGCAGTGGGGTGCCGCAGGGCTCGGTACTGGGTCCCATCCTCTTTAACTTGTTCATAAATGATTTAGAGTTGGGAGTGAGCAGTGAAGTGGCCAAATTTGTGGATGACACTAAATTGTTCAGGGTGGTGAGAACCAGAGAGGATTGTGAGGAACTCCAAAGGGATCTGTTGAGGCTGGGTGAGTGGGCATCAACGTGGCAGATGCGGTTCAATGTGGCCAAGTGCAAAGTAATGCACATTGGGGCCAAGAATCCCAGCTACAAATACAAGTTGATGGGGTGTGAACTGGCAGAGACAGACCAAGAGAGAGATCTTGGGGTCATGGTAGATAATTCACTGAAAATGTCAAGACAGTGTGCGTTTGCAATAAAAAAGGCCAACGCCATGCTGGGAATTATTAGGAAGGGAATTGAAAACAAATCAGCCAGTATCATAATGCCTCTGTATAAATCGATGGTGCGGTCTCATTTGGAGTACTGTGTGCAGTTCTGGTCGCCGCACCTCAAAAAGGATATTATAGCATTGGAGAAAGTTCAGAAAAGGGCAACTAAAATGATTAAAGGGCTGGAACACCTTTCCTATGAAGAAAGGTTGAAACGCTTAGGGCTCTTTAGCTTGGAGAAACGTCGACTGAGGGGTGACATGATAGAAGTTTACAAGATAATGCATGGGATGGAGAAAGTAGAGAAAGAAGTACTTTTCTCCCTTTCTCACAATACAAGAACTCGTGGGCATTCGATGAAATTGCTGAGCAGACAGGTTAAAACGGATAAAAGGAAGTACTTCTTCACCCAAAGGGTGATTAACATGTGGAATTCACTGCCACCGGAGGTGGTGGCGTCCACAAGCATAGCCACCTTCAAGAAGGGGTTAGATAAAAATATGGAGCAGAGGTCCATCAGTGGCTATTAGCCACAGTGTGTGTGTGTGTGTGCGTGTATGTATATATTATATATATATATATATATATATATATATATATATATATATATATATTTATATATATATTTATATTTATATATATTTGGCCGCTGTGTGACACAGAATGTTGGACTGGATGGGCCATTGGCCTGATCTAACATGGCTTCTCTTATGTTCTTATGTTCTTATGTCAACGGTTGCTTCGAGTTTGAGGAGGTGAAATTCCCCAAACTTTGGCTGGAAAAAGATACGCCAGGTGAGCATCTAATCCCACCATCCTGTGTCATGAAAGGCCAAATGGAAGCCAAATAATGAAGGCAATAGGCAATCATCTGGAGGTCATCACTTATTAGATGACCAGAGATGGTCCTGCTGGCTGGTAGGAAAATGCTGGAAAAAAATGCTTTTTTTTTCCAGAAGTGGCTTGAAACTTTTCTCCAACCATTTGCTCTGAAAGGAAAATTGCAACTGCTGCAGCCAGATGGGATTATATATGCCCAGGACTGAAACAGCTGCAATTGCTACCTGTTGGGTGATACCAGACAGCCGGTTTGGGGCGGCTTGAAGCCACCCCAAATAAAGACAGCTGGAAATAGAGTGCCCCAGAGCTTCTGGATAGCACTAGGGAAAGGGGCAGGTCGTGGGGGCCCAGGGAGCATCTGGAATGCTCACTCATCCCGTCCGCAGCTCCCTGGGCACTCTTCAGGTGCTTCCCAGCCTTCCAGACGGCCGGGAGGCACCTCAGAGGTGCCCCAGCGAAAAGTGATGCCTTTTTGAGCCTGGTGGATCAGCCTGGAGGACGGAGTGAGTATGGGACAGGGGTGGGTGGCAGATGTTGCTGTCTGGAGGGGTTTTTCTGGGATCGATCTCAGAGGTGTCTCTGAGTCAACCCAAAGTGCCGGTCTGTTAGCAACTATTGATTTCCAAGCCTAAAGCCAATATGCTGGCATTAGCCTTGAAAGAAGGAGGAGGAGAAGGTATTGGATTTATATCCCACCCTATACTCAGAGTCTCAGAGCAGTCACTATCTCTTTTTACCTTCCATCCCCCTCCCCCACACACTCACAACAGACACCCTGTGAGGTAGGCGGGGCTAAGAGAGCTCTCCCAGAAGCTGCCCTTTCAAGAACAACTCTTGTGAGAGCTATGGCTGACCCAAGGCCATTCCAGCAGATGCAAGTGGAGAAGTGGGGAATCAAACCTGGTTCTCCTAGATAAGAGTCCGTGCACTTAACCACTACACCAAACTGGATCTCTTGTTGTCCAAAGCACTTGGCACTTGGGGTTTTTTTTTGGGGGGGGGGGGGTTGCCACTGTGTGACACAGGGTGTTGGACTGGATGGGCCATTGGCCTGATCCAACATGGCTTCTCTTATGTAAAGCACTCAATGGCTTGGGGTTGAGGCCTCCTAGAGCATACATGTCCTAACCTGGAAATCCCAGGCTAGCCCCGTCTTGTCAGAACTCAGAAACTGAGCAGGGTTGACCCCAGTTAGTACTTGGATGGGAGACCTCCAAGGAAGTCCATGGTTGCTATGCAGAGGCAGGCAAGAGCAAACCATCTCTGACTGTCTCTTGCCTTGAGAACCCTTTGGGGTCACCATAAGTCACCCCATCATCAGGGAGCGGAGGAAGAACAATAACTAAGTCCATAGATCTGGATGGTTCAGGCTAGCCCAATCTCATCACATCTCGAAAGCTAAGCAGGGTTGGCTCTGGTTAGTATTTGGATGGTTGCTATGCAGAGCCAGGGAACAGCAAGCCATCTCTGCTCATCTCTTCCCTCAAAATGGGGACATCACCTGAGCCCGGATGGCTCAGGCTAGCCTGATCTCATCAGATCTCAGAAGCTAAGCAGGGTCAAACTTGGTTAGTATTTGGATGGGAGACCTCCAAGGAAGTCCAGGATTGCTACGCAGAGGCAGGCAATGGCAAACCACTCCTGTTCATCTCTTGCCTTGAAAAACCCTACTGGGTTGTCATAAGTTAAATGCAACTTTCCAGCACTAGAGCACATGAGATCTACAAATAAGGACCTGCTCTGGCTCTCACCATGGAAAGAAGCCAGATTCATTATCTTCTTAGATTTTAAAAATTCTATTAATTTCAAGAAGTTGGGGATAGGGAGTAAGAAGAGATAGGAAATAAAAGTACATATTAGTCTTATTCTGCATAAAAAATACTTTCAAAGAATACAAGTCTACATCTGCAATACTTTCTTAAAATACATAAATGGTCACTTATTATTGTCTCTAAACTATGCCTCATCAATATTTTGGCATTTTATGTTATAAATCTTTTTGTTAAAATATCTATTGAATTTGGCAATTCCAATAAAGGCAATCTTGTAATACAGAGTACAGGAAAAAAGGAGATATAAATTCACACCAGAGAATCTTAAGAGTCTTGAGTGTCTAGCCAGGCACAAAATTCCATCCAATATTTTCTTGCTTCTTCCTTAGATTTCCCAGCCAACAGCTGGGACAAAAAATCCAGCTCTGCTGTTTCCAGAATTTTTCCCACCAAATCCATTCTCATGGGAATTTCCTGAGATTTCCATCTCTGCGCCAAGAGAATCCTGGCTGCTGTATTGAAATATGCCAACAAATGTCTCATTTCTTTGGAATAGTCCTCAGGAAATATATTCAATAAAACCGTTTCTTGTTTGAATTGAATCTGTGTCTTCATAATCTTCTGTAGTAGTTTGTGAACCATTTTCCAATAGTCCTTCACCATCTCACATGTCCACCACATATGATAAAAAGAACCAACTTGTTTAGTACATTTCCAACATTTGTTCGACATATTACTATAGATCTTACACAATTTCTGTGGAGTCAGGTACCATCTATAAAACATCTTGTACAAGTTTTCTTTAAAAGTTACCAACCTAGTTAATTTAACATTGAACTTCCACAATCTCTCCCATTCTTCTAATATAACGTTATGTCCCAAATTTTTCGCCCATTGGACCATACAACCTTTTACAACTTTGTCTTGCATCTTCATCTGTCGTAGATATGCATATAGTTTAGAGATTAGTTTTTCTTGAAGGCCTAGGAAGATTTTGTCAAATGGGTATTGTTCTGTGTTGAAGCCTGTCATCTTGTCTTTGGCCTACCTAGATTCAACTTGCATTCTCAACCACCAGTTCATTTGAATGTCCTTATTTTCCAACTCCTCTCTAGTTTTCAGCTGATTATCTTTTCCCAACAAGTCATCCTATCTATAACTCCGATTAGGTTTTAAAAGATTTGGATGAGTAAATGCTTCCACTGGGGAGACCCATCTTGGAATTTTTGGGTAAATTCTCATTTTTAACCATGACCATGTATGATACAAAGATTTCCGAAACCAATGGTTCTTAAAATAAGAATGTCCTTTAAGTCTTTGATACCATAGATACGCATGCCACCAGATTAATTATATTCTAAGTGCACGAGGGTCTTTTGGTTATTGGCCATGGAATGTCTCCTTCTGTGAGATCTATGCAGGTCTCTCTTGAAGCTTTTAACTTAAACTTTTTTAGAGATTCACAACAGTCTTCTGAGTTTGTCTGCTCTTCCTTTTCTTTCCCCAACCATAGGGAGAAAGTGGGTCCATGGATGCTCTGAATTCCCTCCCCCTTCCTGGAGCCCAGGGCAACTGCCCTGAATGCCCTGTGGCTGCCTCTGATAAAAATGATATTGTAAGTTTATTTGGATCCAAACTGGGCAGAAAAGTGGGGTACAAAGGAATCATAAATTACTATTCCTTTGACTGGCTAGAACAGGGATGTCAAACATGCGGTTTGAGGGCCAAATCAGGCCCCCAGAGGGCTTCTATCAGACTCGCAAGCAACTCACTGTCATCTGCTTTCTTCTCACTCTCTTGCTTCCTTCTGCATCACAACTTGTATTGCCAGGCTTGCTCAATCACACAGGAGCTACAGAGCATAAGAGGAAGTGGGGGAAGGAAAGCTAGCTTTGCCAGGCTCTCTCAATTGGACAACAGAGCTACTGAGCCAAGCCTCTCTTCCTTCTGTTGGCTGAGACTCAACAAGCCAGTGAGATGGATTAGGCCAAGCATGTGTGCTTGTCTGTGTCCTTTACAAAGTTTATATCTTCCCTACCAGGCATTACATTTTATGACACATATCGCCTGGCCTGACAAAGTCTCATTTATGTCAGATCCAGCCCTCATAACAAATGAGCTCGATGCCCCTGGGCTAGAACATGTATCGGGGCCTGCTTAGTGGTGGCCCCAGAGTTGCAGAATGCCTTCCTCTCACCCAGAGGTCTCCCTCCAAAGATTAGCACTCCTCATTCCACAGTTGACTGTGGCCAAACCTCTCAGCAACCGTTATTAACATGGGACAACTGAGCCATTTATTAATGCCAATAAACTTTCCCTTGCGGTTGCAGTACCTGAACCAATGTCTCTCGCTTTCTTTCCCTCTTCAGCTTTCTTCTTGCCAATACAAACCAAGCTGTCAGGTCATGAGGATTCTTTCAGCAGTGCCAATGCAGAAGAATGAAAGGCAGCCAATAGTTCCAGGTGCTTCCTTCCAGAGAAGTAGCTGTTGACTTTTGTCAGAGGTGTTCACAAAGAGCCAATCCAGAAGTTAAGCACTTTTATGAAACAGATTATTGATGGAAATCCCTCTTGAGAGGGAGAGGGAAAAACCCCAATTTATCATGTTGTTACTGAAGCTAAAAGTAAATAAATGGATGCTTCTAAGCTATTTCATTGCAAATTCTTCTAAGTGTTTCATAAGGTGAGATCCCCCTCACTCAGATGGAGTCGATACATGTCATGGGTGCCCCATAGAAGAAGAAGAAGAAGAAGAAGAAGAAGAAGAAGATATTGGATTTATATCCCGCCCTCCACTCCAAAGAGTCTCAGAGCGGCTCACAATCTCCTTTACCTTCCTCCCCCACAACAGACACCCTGTGAGGTGGGTGGGGCTGGAGAGGGCTCTCACAGCAGCTGCCCTTTCAAGGACAACCTCTGCCAGAGCTATGGCTGACCCAAGGCCATGCTAGCAGGTGCAAGTGGAGGAGTGGGGAATCAAACCCGGTTCTCCCAGATAAGAGTCCGTACACTTAACCACTACACCATACTGGCTCTCCTGACACATAGAAACCGGACTTAGAAACCGGACTTAATTCAGGCTGAATAGTTAGGAGTCCCCACCTTTTTTGAGCTACAGGTACCATAGAGTTTTTCCCTCCCAAATCGCTAGAGCGTCCGGGAAAACCATAGTGTTTTCTCAGAAATGCCTAGAGCGCCACGCACAATGTCACCAGCAAGATGACATCACTTCCAGGTGATGTCATTGTGTTGTGCACACACTTTGCATGTGTGCGAAAGTCCTCCGCTGCAGAACACAGGGGACTTGGCAACCCTAATTTGGGGAAGGATTGTGTCTAGAATCTATGGTATACTGAAGAGTCTGCCCTCCAAAAGAGTCATTTTCTTCAGGGGAATTGATCTTTATAGTCTGGAGATCAGTTGGAATTCTGAGAGAAAGCTAGGCCCCACTTGGAGGTCGGTTCTCAACTCTGGGTTGGGAAATTGCTTGAGATTTGGGGGCAGAGCCTCAGAAAGGCAGGGAGAAGAAGAAGAAGACCACAGATTTATACCCCACCCTTCTCTCTGAATCAGAGTCTCAGAGTGGCTTACAATATCCTTTATCTTCCTCCCCCACAACAGACACCCTGCTGTAAGACCTCTCTCTTACAGGTCTTACAGCAGCTGCCCTTTCAAGAACAACTCTGTGGGAGCTATGGCTGACCCAAGGCCATTCCAGCAGCTGCGAGTGGAGGAGTGGGGAATCAAACCCGGTTTTCCCAGATAACCACTACACTACTTAACCACTACACCAAACTGGCTCTCAAATCATGCTTGTTACAGCCTTGCTCCTGGCTCCACCCTCAAAGTCCCCAGATATTTCCTGAGTCGGACCTGGCAACCCTAATGGCAGGCCGGGGCAAACCACTTCTGAATGTCTCTTGTCTTGAAAACCCTACGAGGTCCTTATAATTCAGATGCAACTTGACTGCGTTTGCCATCTCCATCTTCTCTAGAACATTTAGACTGTTACTTTTTTGGTAGGATGCACACTTAACCACTACACCAACATGGCTCTCCAGGGAAGGGATGAAGCTCATGAGGGGTGTGATGTGGCTCAGATTCAGAGCCAACCCTCTGGAGCTTCCATGTCCTCTAGATAACTGATCTCTATAGGCTGGAGATCAGTTTGGGAGCACTCCATCTGCTATCTGGAAGTTGGCAACTCCAGTTAGAAGACAGCATCCGGGAAAGGCCCATGTTTGTTGGCCCTCCAAGACGACTGGTTGGTCGCTGTGTGAGACAGGATGCTGAAGTAGATGGACCACTGGTCTGATCCAGCAAGGCTCTTCTTATGCTCTTCTCATAGGAAGGCTCCTTGAAATAGAGGAAACCAACACTGGTTGATGGATGGATTTGTGGGCTTCAACTCATTATCAGTTCTTTCTGTCTTTGCATGTTCTCGACGACATTGAGGGAAGCCAGCACAATATAGCCCAGTCTCATCAGATCCTGGAAGCTAAGCAGGGTCAGTACTTGGAAGGGAGACCAATAAGGAAGTCTCTGCAGAGGAAGGCAATGGCCAACCCCCTCTGCTTCTCACTTGCCCTGAAAGCCCCTTGCTGGGATCACCATAATTTGGAAGCTGAGCAGGGTCAGTACTTGGAGGGGAGACCGCCAATGAAGACTCTGTAGAAAAAGGCCATGGCAAACCCTCTCTGCTTCTCACTTGCCTTGAAAGCCCCTTGCTGGGGTCTTAGCAGGGCTAGTACTTGGAAGGGAAATCACCAAGGAAGACTCTGCAGAGGAAGGCCATGGCAAACCCCCTCTGCTTCTCATTTGCCTTGGAAGCCCCTTCCTGGGGTCATCATAAGTTGGAAGCTAAGCAGGGTCAGTACTTGGAAGGGAGACCACCAAGGAAGACTCTACAGATGAAGGCAATGGCCAACCCCCTCTGCTTCTCACATTCCTTGAAAGCCCCTTGCTGGGATAACCAAAAGTCAGCTGCAACTTGAAGGCACTTTTTACACACACACACACACATCCTGGTTTCAGTTTGCCTGGTTTTCATTCCTGCTCTTGGCAATGCTTTCACCTCCTTTTGTGCCGCTGATACAAAAATAGCACTGGAAATTACAATAATTTCACCTGGGGAGAAATGTACACGAAGAAAGAGAAACCAATTCAAAAATAAAGAGCCTCCGGGTTTTATTTCTCGCAAGGGAAGAACTAAACTCAAACAGGGACATTCCAAGTGAACCAGTCACTTTTCGAAATTTGGTCCCATTGTTATTTTAAAACCCCTTTGAAGTAGTGACAGCTCCCTTGCCTTGCAGCTGTGGATCCTGTGAGTGTTGGGAGAAGAAATCCCTGACTCCTCTTCTTTTAAATTTGCCAGTCCTCCTTCACATACTCTCCAAACAAAAGATGGTGATCAAACATGTAGGAAATCCACTGTCCAATCCTATGCAGTGTTATGTGTGTGCAGGGCTTTTTTGGTAGAAAAGGCCCAGCAGGAACTCATCTGCATATTAGGCCACACCCCGTGATGTCACCATTGTTTGACATAGGGCTTTTTTGTAGAAAAAGGCCAGTAAGAACTCATTTGCATATGAGGCCACACCCCCTGGTGCCAAGCCAGTCAGAACTGCGTTCCTGTGCATTCCTGCTCAAAAAAAGCCCTGTGTGTGTGTGTTAAGTGTTAAGTTATCCAGAAAGCCTAGAATAAATTTTAAAACCCTGTGCAAAGCGGTCATTGATGGTGGCTCTGCATTTCCTGATTTATTTTTTTATTACAAAGCAACTCAACTAGCAAATTTAACAACAATGATGCACAATGACACAATGCTGGATTGGGCACTCGCTGAACAATCCTATTCAGATTATAGATCTTTACAGGAAACTGTTAGCTTGTATGCCTTGAAGTTTGCTTTATTACCTGAACTGTTTATTTACTGTGAACTAACCCTGCAAATCCTTGCTTTACTAACACCAGTGATACAGGGGAATGTGAAGGGGGGACGGGAGGAGTGATGGAAGTGCCAAAGGCCTTTGAAGTAGAAACATCTAGCTAGTTCCCAGGTGCCTGGCCGGGACGAGCAAGGCCACAGCAGGGGAGGAGAGACAGGCTGTGTATGTGGGGAGATAATTATTTATTTATTTATTTATATTGGGATTTATACCCCGCCCTTCGCACCGAAGTGTCTCAGGGCGGCTTACAACATGACAATTCAAATACTACAATTTAAAACACTTACAAGTAAAATTAAAACCATAAATTAATACAAGCAAGATAGATAAAAACCGGCGGTCTACAGATGCATTTTGTTCCATCCAAAAGATTTCCTTGTCAGTCAGTATTATAGGCCTGCCGGAAGAGGGCTGTCTTACAGGCCCTGCGGAACTGCCCTAGGTCCCGCAGGGCCCGCACCTCCTCCGGCAGCTGGTTCCACCAATAAGGTGCCGTTACTGAGAAGGCCCGATCCCTGGTGGATTTTAGACGGGCCTCCTTTGGCCCGGGGACTACCAACAGGTTTTGTGAACCCGAGCGTAGTACTCTCTGGGGAACGTGTGGGGATATGGGAACTGGTTACTTTCAGCAGAAAGGCCCCAGCTTTATTATGGGAAGTGATTTAAAACCCCTATGCTTTGATGTATGCCAATAAATGCCTATGCCTGTGTCCATCTCGCTATTAGTATCAATGAACCTGCGTAGTGAATAGTATTGCTGTATCTCAATAAATGGAAACTTTGTTTTGAACAAAGACAAGTGTATTCCTTCTTGGAACTTCAATGCCCCTGCGCTGACAGAAACAATCTGGAATAAACCATCAGAACGACCAGTCTCCATAAAAATTAATCCTTTCCTAAATACTACACTTCAGATATGGGATAGAAACAGAAAAAAAAAACCCTAATGCCAGATAGAAACAGAAAAAAAAACTAGCACTGGATATATCACATTTACAGGACAAAGTGGGTTCCAACCCAAATTAAATGACACCTCTTTCAATAGCTGGAAGCGGTACAATTTAAACAAACTTATAAATACTACTCAAAAAGGCAAATTAAAAAGCAAACAAACACTAAGGGTACAAAGTAAATTGACTATTCCATGGCATCCGTATTTACAATTTGGACATCTATTACAAATCCCCACTATCAAAAATAGACCGAGGGACAAATTAACTGCACTTGAAACACTAATTTTAAAAATCCATATAAATCATATAAGATATACATATCTTTAATCTATAAGATTTGATTACAAACTTATGTTAAGATCTGCCAACATACACTAAATATTGGAACAAAGGTCTGTTTATTATTTTGCTTCCCTTAAATTCTTGGGAAACCATCTGGAATCCCTCCCTGTTCAAAGCCCATAATCTAATTGTCAGAACTCAGTTTTTTAAACTACAAGATGGTATTGCACTTCACAAAAACTCCAATATGCACGTAAACATTTATGTTATTTTTGTTGGAGAGGCTGCACTATCCTAGGCCAGTGGTGTCAAACATGTGGCTTGGGGCCAAATCAAGCCCCCGGAGGGCTCCTATCAGGCCCCCAAACAACTGGCTGTCATCTGCTTCCTTCTCCCTCTCTCTTGCTTCCTTCTGCATCACAGCTTGCTTTGCAAGACCTGCTCAATCGCACAGGAGCAACAGAGCAAAACCTCTATTTTCTCCATTGGCTGAGGCTCCTCCCCATCCTGGTCCCCTGAGGAAGGAAGGAAAGGGCCAGAACTTCCTTTACCCAGTTCCCTGGATCCCATGGGAAAAAGACAAAGAAGGCACCTTTAAGACCAACGAGTGCTAATGTTTTAAGCATGTTTTAATTTTTTTAAAAAAAAATCTTTAATTGTGTTTGTCTGTGTCCTTTATAAAGTTTATATCTCTGGAACCGAATCTTAAATAGGTACACACACAGCCCAACCTGATATGGCCTGGCCCAACAAGGTCTCGTTTATGTCAGATCCGGCCCTCGTAAAAAATGAGTTCGACACCCCTGTCCTAGGCAGTTAGTTATATACACTGTCGGTAGGATTGCCCATATGTACTTGAATTCTGGAAATCAGTAATAATAAAATATATGAAATCAGTATAGCCTACTCAGGCTGGGAGCTACTCTTCAATTTGGAGAGCCAGTTTGGTGTAGTGGTTAAGTGTGCGGACTCTTATCTGGGAGAACCGGGTTTGATTCCCCACTCCTCCACTTGCACCTGCTAGCATGGCTTTGGGTCAGCCATAGCTCTGGCAGAGGTTGTCCTTGAAAGGGCAGCTTCTGTGAGAGCCCTCTCCAGCCCCACCCACCTCACAGGGTGTCTGTTGTGGGGGAGGAAGGTAAAGGAGATTGTGAGCCGCTCTGAGACTCTTCGGAGTGGAGGGTGCGATATAAATCCAGTATCTTCATCTACCTCACAGGGTGTCTGTTGTGGGGGAGGAAGGTAAAGGAGATTATGAGCTGCTCTGAGACTCTTCGGAGTGGAGGGCGGGATATAAATCCAATATCTTCTTCTTCTTCAGGGTCTCAGGCAGAGGTCTTTCACATCCCCTACTGCCTGATCCTTTAAAAAAAAAATAATTTAGATTTTATTGAGAAACTTTCATATATAAAAGCAACAAAAAACATCAAGAAGAATACACACTCAGGCTTATCAGAGACAATTTACAATGAAGTACATCACTAGGAAGAGAATGCAGGTAGTAAACAATGAGTCAATTGGTACATTGTCCAGCCATGAGGGTAAATTCAACAAACAGTTACAAAAAGCAGTTAATAAATCATAATATTCAAATATCTGGATGGGATAGAACCAACTTTATTAACATATTCCAGAAAGACAAACCATCTTTCTATAAACCAGTCACCTGATTTGGGCTTATCTTGTATCGTGATATGTTGCCAACTTGCATGTATAAGAATGTCCCAAATTTTATTGAACCAACACTTCAGCGTAGGAACTTTAGGTGCCTTCCAAAGACTGGCTAAAACAATTTTCCCTGCCAACAATAATAAAGCTAGTAACACTTTCTGAAGAGATGAGAGATTAGACTTTGGCCAAAAGTTCAATAGAATAGAACACGGAATAGAAAACCCAACTATTTCTGTTATTTTTTCCAGGACCTTCTTCCAGAAAGCCAATACCTCAGAATACTCTCACCAACAATGCAAGAAAGATCCCGACAGACCACAGCCTTTCCAGCAGTATGGGTTATCCTTTATCTTGCCTTTAAATAGCATCTCGGGGATTACACACCACCTTGCCTGATCCTTTTAAATGGAGATGCTGGGGACTGAACCTGCAACCTTCTGCATGCCAAGCAGAGCTTCTGCTGCTGAGCCATAGCCCCTCTCCAGATGTCCTTAAATTTTTTGTTTTAGAGTTAATTTAAAGTAATGTCCTGAGAGTCCATTATTGACCAAACGGTCAAATTATCAGGGAATGATTGGATTTATGGCCAATGCTCTGATTGACTGAAAGGTTGAATTGTGGGATAAACAAATTAGTGGTTGCTTTTTAATTAAAACAGGGCTGCTAATTCCCCTGTAATTGCGAGCTGAATGTGCAAGAGGGGGGAAAACCATATTATGGATTGATACCTAAACTTTGTAATTGAAAAACTAAGTCTACTAGCCATTAATGATGGAAGGTGGGTTAGCACTGAGCAGAGACCAAAAAAAAAAAAATGCAAGTGTTACAATAGAAAAAACAGCAGATCCTGGCAGGCCGTTTGAGTTATCTGGAGTTTTCAATATAGTCTCTGCCAGTGATTTGGGAGCAGACAGGTGATCTGTCCTAGCAGGTACACCGAGGGAAAGCTGTTCCCATCCAGAACATGAAAGGATTTTAGAAGTTAACTGATTTTAGAAGTTAACTGTTCCAACAGAACATCGTTTGAGTCTAGTGGCACCTTTAAGACCAACAAGGTTTAATGCAGGGGTGTTGAACTCATATGTTATGAGGGCTGGATCTGACATAAATGAGACTTTGTTGGGCTGGGCCACATAGGGTTGTACCTATGTAAGATTAGGTAGCAGAGATATAAACTTTATAAAGGATACAGAAAACTTAAAACATGTTTAAAACATTAGAAGAAGAAGAAGATGATGATATTGGATTTATATCCCGCCCTCCACTCTGAAGAGTCTCAGAGCGGCTCACAATCTCCTTTACCTTCCTCCTCCCCACAACAGACACCCTGTGAGGTAGATGAAGATATTGGATTTAAATCCCGCCCTCCACTCCGAAGAGTCTCAGAGCGGCTCACAATCTCCTTTACCTTCCTCCCCCACAACAGACACCCTGTGAGGTAGATGAAGATATTGGATTTATATCCTGCCCTCCACTACGAAGAGTCTCAGAGCGGCTCACAATCTCCTTTCCCTTTCTCCCCCCCCCCCCCCCACAACAGACACCCTGTGAGGTAGATGAAGATATTGGATGTATATCCCGCCCTCCACTCCGAAGAGTCTCAGAGCGGCTCACGATCTCCTTTACCTTCCTCCCCCACAACAGGCACCCTGTGAGGTGGGTGGGGCTGGAGAAGGCTCTCACAGCAGCTGCCCTTTCAAGGACAACCTCTGCCAGAGCTATGGCTGACCCAAGGCCATTCCAGCAGCTGCAAGTGGAGGAGTGGGGAATCAAACCCGGTTCTCCCAGATAAGAGTCCGTGCACTTAACCACTACACCAAACTTAGCACTTATTTGTCTTACAGGTGCTTTCTTTGTAAGCCTTCCATGGGATCCAGGGAACTGGGCAAAGGAAGCTCTGGCTTTCTCCAAGGGGCCAGAAAGGAGGAGGAGCCTCAGCCAAGCTTCAGAAGGAAGAGAGGCTTGGGTCAATAGCTTTGCTGTGTGATTGAGAAAGCTTGGAAAAACAAGCTCTGCCTTCCCCCCCTTCCTCCCCAAGGGAGAAATCTCAGTCAATAGAGAAGATAGAGGCTTTGATCTGTAGCTCCTGTGTGATTGAGCAAGCCTTGCAAAGCAGAAGGAAGCAAGAGAGAGGGAGAAGGAAGCAGATGACAGCCAGTTGCTTGGGGCCTGATAGGAATCCTCTGGGGGCATGATTCAGCCCCTGGATCGCTTGTTTGACACCCCTGGTTTAATTCTTGGTAAAGACTTTCATGTGCAGGCACACTTTGGGTGGAATCATGCTGGGTGTTTGGCATGGAAGTATCTTGACTTTGATAAAGGCAATACTCTGTGATATGCGCTGTCGCAATCACACAGCCTCGTCCTGCTGCCAGGAGAGGCACAGGCCACACACGCACAGCAGGAGCATTCAGATTGCTCTAGCACATGTGGGGCAGGTGCCTCATGCACCCTGGCTGTTCAGATAGCTGGGAAATACACGCTGCATGCATTTTAGAGATCAGCTACTAGGACATTCCTGGTAGCTATTTAATACAGTCCCAGCCCATCCTAAGAGGAGGTAAGAATGGGTGGGACTTAGGAGGCAGATGAATACGTGTGATCGTGCACATTAAATCTGGTGGGCAGGCTTGGATAGGTCAGGCTAAATCTCTCATATGATCACACCCTTCTTCATATACACTGAAACAAGACTTCCTCAGCCATTATCTATTGGCAGGGCTTTTTTGTAGCAGGAACTCCTTTGCATATTAGGCCACAACCCCTGATGTAGCCAATCCTCCAAGAGCTTACAGGGCTTTTCGTACAGGGCCTATTGTAAGCTCCAGGAGGATTGGCTACATCAAGGGGGTGTGGCATAATATGTAAAGGAATTCCTGCTACAAAGAAAGCCCTGCCTATAGGTAGAGAAAGGGTGTGGTGGGCACTCAGGGGCAGGAGGCTGGAGAAAAAGAAGGGAGAGAAGAGAGCAGATTCCCCCAGTCCAGTCCTCTTCCCAGACTAGGGCTGCCAAGTACTATGGATACGGGTGTGGTCAGTGTTCTGTCGCTTTAAATTGTGATTTACTTCACTTTTGATGTTTAGTTATAAGTATTTTGTAAATTACACTTAAATTTCTTTACTGTTGAAGCTGGTTTTCGTGGAGGTTTTTGTACCTTTACCCTGCTCCAGATATCCGCATTTCACTGTTGTGTTGCTAAAGCCCCTGGTCCGGGCAGGGGTTCTCCCACCCGGGAGGTTCCCAACCCGCTGGCCCACATTGGGCCAGCGGGGGGAACCTCCACCAACATCACCAGCATGATGACATCACCTGTGAGTGCTGTCATCATGCTGGCAACATCACACACTGGCCGCTCTAGGCATTTCTGGGGGAAACTCTATGGTTTTCCCGGACACTCCAGCAATCTGGCAGGGAAAACTCTATGGTACAATAGGTCGCGGAGGACTCAGCAACCCTATCCCAAACCCTGCCCTCCTTAGGCTCATTCCCTGATCTCCATGAATTTTGCAATGCAGCGCTGGCAGCTTGAAGCCACCCTCATCTCTGCTCCATTCATGCAATTGAATTGCCCATTCGAGAAGCATCCAAAGTTATTAAGAAACATTAAGTTTTTTCCCCCCATGAAAGGCCTTGATCAGTCATTCACACTGATCAAGCTAGACAAATTCACGACAATATAGATATTGGTTCTTTCATCTCCTACGTAGCTATTTGCCCCGTTTTGGAAAGAGACACAGGGCTATAAATACAAAATATCTCATCAAGTCTTTCCTTCAAAGGCACTAGGGGTGATGATTTCTCTGGTACATGGTCCTATGATTAGGACATGTCAAGCGAATAGTAATGGGAGAAAGCTGTTTTTAGAATGAGCACCCGCCCCTCTGTTGTTGATTGCAGCCAAATTGAACCTCAAAGGCAGACACATGAGACGGCCGCATTTGCCAATCTGAAATATAAAGGAAATGCAAATTCACTCCCTGGGAAGAAAGAACAAATTTTAACATCTGGTTTAATGGCAAGAGAGAGAGAGAGATTGAGGTCATTCATAGTACATCAATCAAAGTTAAAAACTTTTTAAAGCCAAACAGTTGCCCAAAGTGAAGCTAGTGTAGAAAGAGACCAAGACGTTCTTTGAAAAAGAGCATCTCTCTTGAGCAGAGGAAGAAGCTTTTGATGTCGAAAATTCGGACATGGAGCCTGAATAAAAGCATTTCTGTTGAACAGAGGTAGGAGCTTTCGATGTTGAAAATTCAAACATGGAGCATGAAGATAAGCATTCTGTCAAACAAAAGTAGGAGCTTTTGATGTCGAAAATTCGGACATGGAGCATGAAGAAGAGCATCTCTGTCAAACAGAGGTAGGAGCTTTCAACGCCGAAAATTCAGACATGGAGTATGAATAAAAGGATCTCTGTCAGAGGTAGAAGCTTTTGTTGCTGAATATTCGGACATGGAGCATAACGCAGAGCATCTCTCTCATACAGAGGCAGGAGCTTTTGATGCTGAAAATTCGGACATTGAGAATGAATACAAATGTATTGGTCAAACAAAGGTAGGAGCTTTTGATGTCGAAAATTCAGACATGGAGCATGAAGAAGAGCATGTCTGTCAGAGGTAGAAGCTTTCGATGCCGAAAATTCGGACATAGAAAATGAATAAAAGTGTCTTGGTCAAACAGAGGTAGGAGCTTTTGATGTCAAAAATTCAGACATGGAGCATGAAGAAGAGTATGTCTGTCAGAGGTAGGAGCTTTCGATGCCGAAAATTCGGACATGGAGCATAATGCAGAGCATCTTTCTCAAACAGAGGCAGGAGCTTTCGATGCCGAAAATTCAGACATAGAGAATGAATAAAAGTGTCTTGGTCAAACAGAGGTAAGAGCTTTTGATGACAAAAATCCAGAGATGGAGCATGAGGAAGACCATCTCTGTCAAAAAGAGGTAGGAGTTTTCAGTGTTGAAAGTTTGAACATGAAGCAAAACCACAGCCTCCATGGCTAAGGGAGGTACTTGACAATCCCAAAATCTGGCTGGTTTGGCATCAGGGGATGTGGCCTAACATGCAAATGAGTTCCTGCTGAGCTTGTTCTACAAAAAAGCCCAGTGCAAAACAATGGTGATGTCAGGGGTGTGGCCTAATATGCAAATGAGTCCCCGCTGGGCGTTTTCTACAAAAAAGCCCTGTATATAACCTTCTGCATACAAGCAGATGCTTTGCCACCAAGACACAGCTTCTTTGCTGATTGAGCTGATAGACCCAAGAGAGCCCCCCCCCCCGAAATGGATCTTGTTTTCAGAATCTGCACCCAAGACATTGATTTCTCCAGCAACCCAACAGCAAAAGAGCAGCCTCTGCCAGCGTTCATCACTTTGATTTCATGCTGACTTCACCGAGTGCTTAGCATTTGGAAACTTTTGCAATAGATGGCATTACTTCCCAGCTGAAAACCACTAATATAATTGCAGGGAAATGCTCTAACAATTCCTTCTTTGAGCTCGGCAAGGAACTTGCTGAATGATAAATATTGTCTTGTATACCCAGGCCTGGTTCATACAGAACCTGTAATTGTTTCAAAAAATTACCTCTTCCAAAACTGCTCTTTTCAAAAGCCAAGTAATTTCCCAGCGCTGTCAAACCAGAACAGTTCAAAAGAGAACATATATATTGGGGGGGGGGGGAGGGAAATACCAGTTTAGAATACACTGCTTGATTAGGAAATCTTCTGAGGGTTTTATTAACGCGCCAGCCTTCGTTCAGGTTGCCATCTGGCTTATATTGCGTATCCCCTCTGAGTTCAGTATCTGGACTTGTTACCGGTCCAAGGAATGAAGGTTATAAAGTGTCCCTGGGCTGACTTTCCCCCCAATTTCCCCCCTGCTTACAGCCCTCCCAGCCTGCACCTGAGCCGCTCTTTGCCCGACTTGCCTAGTGCGGCTGCTGCTGCCGTCGTCACCAAGTTTGCCTCTCTCTGCCTCTCCCCTGCAGCTTTCTCAAAGGGGCTTTTCAGAAGATGCCTGCAGGCCGCAGCGGGGGCCACAGGCGGCAGGGCAGGCATTCCAGCTCTGATATAATTTGCAAGGGGGGCCCTGGGATTTTGACTGCCTAGGAGCCTCCACAGGGCTTAATCTGGCTTGGGCACATCTTCCAAATCCTGATTGAGCCTGGAAACCTTCTGAAACTAATTCTGGAAGCAGAGTTTGTGAAGCTTGCGGAAGATTTCCATCCTTTCTCGTCAGCTGTTTTGTTCTTTCTCCCTGCCCCTACTTCAACACAAAAAGAAATTAAGTCATCGTCTCCTGATTACTTGTCTACTACCCTTGTCTCAAGAGCTGCTCTGTGCAATGTTTCACTGCTCTGTGCTCCGACGAAACACTCCACCGAAAGGATCTTGATGCAACCAAGAAGAGAAGTGCACAGAGACGAGCTTTTAATGCATTATTTACTTTCCAAACCCGCTTCTTTGCAATCTCTCAGCCCGAGAAAGCTCCCGAGGCAAGCCGCCGATATATTAAGAAAGAATATTAATACCGTAAAACTATCGGTAAGAATGACAAATTAATCATATAACAGCCATAAAGCCAATTGATAGTAAAAACAGCAGCTGAATATTGCTGTTAAAAGTCTACAGAGTCATAAAGCCGGCATAACGGTAGCGTAAAATGAAAGGAAAAACGTGGGGCGGGGGACAGAGAGAGAGAGAAAACAGGGAAGAAGTAGAGAATAGAAGCATCCCCCTTCAACTGAAGGCACAAGGCAAAAATAAACATTTTCACCTGGCCCCATAAGATTTGACTGGTTAGATGCCAGACAGTTCCCTGAGGAGCTAGAGTTCTAGAAGCAAGGTGTCATTCGAAAGAAGGCATCTCTGTTTCTGGAAAGAACCCATCTTACTTACTTCTGAGGATGGGGGCTAGTTACAGAGAATGCAAAAGATTTTAGCTAGGGATGAGACCAGCACCAGGTTGCCAGTTCCAGGCTGGGAAATACCTAGAGATTATGGGACTAGAGTCTGAGGACGGTGGGGTTTGGGGAGGAGAGGGACTTCACGGGGTATAATGCCATAAAGTCCACCTTCCAAATGTCTTTTTTTCCCCCTCTCCAGGCAAACTGATCTCTATTACCTGTAGATCAACTGTAATCCCAGGAGATCTCTAGTCACCACCTAGAAGTTGGCAACCATTAGCGTGCACCAGTGCCTGCCAGGAGGCAACATCCTAGGTTCCAATGAAGACCTTAGCCTCTATGCCTGTTGTTGGCCTTTCAGAGGAACTGGTTGGCCACTGTGTGAGACAGGATGCTGAACTAAAAGGATCACTGGTCTGATCTAGCAGGGCTCTTCTTATGTTCTTATGAAGGCCTTGGCATCTATTCTCTGTTGTTGGCCTTTGAGAGGAACTGGTTGGCCACTGTGTGAGTCAGGATGCTGAACTAGAAGGACCACTGGTCTGATCCAGCAGGGCTCTTCTTATGTTCTTATGAAGGCCTCAGCCTCTATGCCCTGTTGTTGGCCCTCCAGAGGAACTGCTTGGCCACTGTGTGAGACAGGAGGCTGGACTAGATGGACCACAGGTCTGACCCAGCAGGGCTCATGTTCTAATGAAGGCCTCAGCCTTTATGCCCTGTTGTTGGCCCTCCAGAGGAACTGGTTGGCCACTGCATGAGACAGGATGCTGAACTAGATGGACCACTGGTCTGATCCATCAGGGCTCTTCTTGTGTTCTTATGAAGGCCTCAGCCTCTATGCCCTGTTGATGGCCCTCCAGAGGAACTGGTTGGCCACTGTGTGAGACAGGATGCTGAACTAGAAGGATCACTGGTCTGATCCAGCAGGGCTCTTCTTATGTTCTTATGAAAGCCTCAGCCTCTATGCCATGTTGTTGGCCTTTCAGAGGAACTGGTTGGCCACTGTGTGAGACAGGATGCTGAACTAGAAGGATCACTAGTCTGATCTAGCAGGGCTCTTCTTATGTTCTTATGAAGGCCTCGGCCTCTATGCTCTGTTGTTGGCCTTTCAGAGGAACTGCTTGGCCACTGTGTGAGTCAGGATGCTGAACTAGAAGGACCACTGGTCTGATCCAGCAGGGCTTTCCTTATGTTCATATGAAGGCCTCAGTCTCTATGCCATGTTGTTGGCCTTTCAGAGAAACTGGCTGGCCACTGTGTGAGACAGGATGCTGAACTAGAAGGACCACTGGTCTGATCTAGCAGGGCTTTTCTTATGTGCTAATGAAGGCCTCAGCCTCTATGCCCTGTTGTTGGCCCCACAGAGAACTGCTTTGCCACTGTGTGAGACAATATACTGGACTAGGTGGACCACTGGTCTGATCCAGCAGGGCTCTTCTTATGTTCTTATGAAGGCCTCAGCCTCTATGCCCTGTTGTTGACCCTCCAGAGGAACTGCTTGGCCACTGTGTGAGACAGGATGCTGAACTAGAAGGACCACTGGTCTGATCTAGCAGGACTCTTCTTATGTGCTAATGAAGGCCTCAGCCTCTATGCCCTGTTGCTGGCCCTACAGAGGAACTGCTTGGCCACTGTGTGAGACAATATACTGGACTAGGTGGACCACTGGTCTGATCCAGCAGGGCTCTTCTTATGTTCTTATGAAGGCCTCAGCCTCTATGCCCTGTTGTTGACCCTCCAGAGGAACTGATTGGCCACTGTGTGAGACAGGATGCTGGACTAGAGGGACCACTGCACCAACAGGGCACTTCTTATGGTCTTATCTGCCATTGCTGTGGGGTTGCCAACCTCCAGGTGGGGACTGAATATCTCCTGGGATTACAACTACATTCCTGACAACAAAAATATTGGTTCTCCTTGAGGAAATGACCCACTGAGGTGCCTCCTTCCCCAAATCCCAGGCCCCATCCCCAAATCTCCATGAATTTCCCAACCTAGAACTGGCAACCTCCTTTTTGTTTGTTTGAGTGTAATAACCCCATTTCAAACCTTGCTTTTCTCTTACGAGAAACAAACCTGGGACTCCCCCACCCCCACCCCGTTTCTACACACCAAAGTAACACGCTTTTCATCCAACAACAAGACACCCAAAGAAAGCACCTCTGTCATAGTTGGGGAAAACGGGGACAGCCTGGGAAAGTAACATGAGAACCAGGGGTCATTTTGTAGAGAAAGAGGAGCCGGAGCTCATTAGAAGAAGAAGAAGATATTGGATTTATATCCCGCCCTCCACTCCGAAGAGTCTCAGAGCGGCTCACAATCTCCTTTACCTTCCTCCCCACAACAGACACCCTGTGAGGTGGGTGGGGCTGAGAGGCCTCTCACAGCAGCTGCCCTTTCAAGGACAATCTCTGCCAGAGCTATGGCTGACCCAAGGCCATTCCAGCAGGTGCAAGTGAAGGAGTGGGGAATCAAACCCGGTTCTCCCAAATAAGGGTCTGCGCACTTAACCACTACAGGGGAAGAAGGTCTATGAGAGCTATGGCTGACCCAAGGCCATTCCAGCAGGTGCAAGTTAAGGAGTGGGGAATCAAACCCGGTTCTCCCAGATAAGAGTCCACACACTTAACCACTACACCAAACTGGCTCTCCACAACAACTCATTTGCATAACATTTGCATATGCCACACACCCCTGGCATCGCCGGAAGATGTACTAAATTATGATCTACCTTCAAATGCTTCTTGAATTAGAATTGCCATAATACAACCTTACTCCCACCCAATGTTCCTTCTAAGCTGCAGAGTCTCGTGAGCAAAAATTGTACTTTGTGAGCTGCTGGCATTAAAGCTGTGACTGACTGACATTAAAGTTGTGAGCTATTGCATAAATTAGTGTGCTCTGGGGTAATCCTTCCTGAGGTAAGACAAAAATGTGTGAGCTGGAGGCTAAAAAACTGTGAGGTATCTCACACTAACTCAGCTTAGAGGGGGCACTGCTCCCCACATCGTTTTTCAGTTACTTTCTCCTATGTGGCTACAGTGACATGATGAAGACTTCCATCTGTCTGCTTTATATGTTTTGGTGATCTTCCCACTTTTTTATGGGGAAAGATAAAGTTTGTCAAGTCTTCTTATTGTTGTTGTTCAGTTGCACAGTCGAGTCCGAATCATTGCGACCCCACGGACCAAGTCATGCCAAGCCCTCCTGTCTTCCACCATCCTCCAAATTTTGCTCAATTTCATGTCAGTTATATCAGTAATGCTCTCCAGCCATCTCCTCTTTTGCCATCCCCTTCTTCTTTTGCCTTCTCTTTTCCCAGCATCAGGATCTTCTCCAGTGAGTGCTCCCTTCTCATTGGGTAGCCAAAGTCTTTGAGCTTCAGCTTCAGCATCTGACCTTCCAGGGAACAGTCAGGGTTGAGTTCCCTTAGGACTGACTGATTGGATCTTCTTACAGTCCAAGTGACTCTCAAGAGTCTTAGAGTTTAGCAAAATTCTCACAGGGGGTTTGAACAACGGAGCGAAACAAGCATTTGCGGGGGGCGGGGGAGTTAAGAAAGAAAGAGAATGATAAAATGTAAAGGTTCCAGAGCTCCGCTCCTGTGAGCTCCTACCCAAAACGAGGCCTGAAGAGAACACACAAAAAGAAGAAGATGAAGATGATGATGATGAAGATGATGATGATGATGAAGAAGAAGAAGATGATGAAGATGAAAAAGATGAAGATGATGATGAAGAAGATGATGATGATGGAGATGATGATGATGGAGATGATGAAGATGATGATGAAGATATTGGATATTTATACCCTAACCCTCCATTGCAAATATCAGAGGTGCAGAGCAGCTCACAATCTCCATTATCTTCCTACAACAGACACCCTGTGAGGTGGGTGGGGCTGAGAGAGTTCTCACAGCAGCTGCCCTTTCAAGGACAACCTCTGCCAGAGCCATGGCTGACCCAAGGCCATTCCAACAGCTGCAAGTGGAGGAGTGGGGAATCAAACCCGGTTCTCCCAGAAAAGAGTCTGCACATTTAATCACTACACCAAACTGGCTCTCTAACTCTAAGACTCATGAGATTCCCTTGGACTGCCAGAAGATCAAATCAATCAGGAAGCATTCGCCATACAATTTAAAACGTTCAAGAGCATCCACAACATTTTTTTAAAAAAGTGTTTGAAGGTGATGCTCCCAACTTACGATCCACCTCTGACCTGAACAGAAGAGCATTTGCTCCATGGCTACTTTGGTTACAAGCTCCCTATGAAGAGCTCAAGAGATATATATATATCTAAACTTCCATTTGGAAGGAGATACATTGACATGCAAGGTAGATTTATGAATCATTCAGTTTATGGCTAGTGAAAGCTAAGCACCAGCTGTTGAACAAAGGCCGTTCTTTTTCACCTGCCTTTCCATGCTTCAAGGACAATGCAACGGTCAATCTGATCTCCCGGCCGGAGGGGAGAGCAAATCATGGGATGTCACAATGACTCTATGGCAGTCTGCGTTTCATTCTCCTCTTCGCTCTTTCCAGTATCATCTTGCATTACGTGGAGGCTTTAAACCTTGGAACTGCGATCCCGTTGTTCTCTAAACTGCTTCCTCCCCTTTGTTATTGGCAAACCTTCCAATGACTTCAGGGGGCCTGTCCTCCTTCCCCTTTCTAGCAGCACCGTATCTCATGCAAGCTTCCCTGTCAGATACTGTAGCAATCCTTCCTTCTCTAGTCCAATGACTCTGAGCTTTCTTTGATAAACAGTATAGAGGGGAAGGAGAGGGAAGGAACTCTCTGTCTGGGCCAAGTGATGCTCTGTATTCTTGGTGCTTGGGGGGGGGGGGCACAGTGTGAGGGCTTCTAGTGATGGACCTCCTGATGACACCTGGGTTTTTTTGGACCCTGTGTGATACAGAGAGTTGTACTGAATGGGCCATTGGCCTGATCCAACATGGCTTCTCTTATGTTGTTCACAGTAAAGCCCAATCTTGTCAGATCCTAGAAGCTAAGCAGAGTCAGTACTTGGATGGACGACCACCAAGGAAAGCTCTGCAGAGGAAGGCAATGGCAAAAAAACTGCTGCTTCTCACTTGCCTTGAAAGCCCCTTGCTGGGGTCACCACAAGTTGGAAGCTAAGCAGGGTCAGTACTTGGAAGGGAGAACACCAAGGAAGACTCTGCAGAGGAAGGTAATGGCAAACCCCTCTGCTTCTCACTTGCCTTGAAAGCCCCTTGCTGGGGTCACCACAAGTTGGAAGCTAAGCAGGGTCAGTACTTGGAAGGGAGACCACCAAGGAAGGCTCTGCTGAGGAAGGTAATGGCAAACCCCTCTGCTTCTCACTTGCCTTGAAATCCCCTTGCTGGGGTCACTGTGAGTTGGAAACTAAGCAGGATCAGTACATGGAAGAGAGTCCATCAAGAAAGACTTGGCAGAGGAAGGCAATGGCCAACTCCCTCTGCTTCTCATTTGTCTTGAAAGCCCCTTGCTGCGGTCACCATAAATCATGGATGGGAGACCACCAAGAAAGGCTCTGCAGAGGAAGGCAATGACAAACCCCCTCAGCTTCTCACTTGCCTTGAAAGCCCCTTGCTGGGGTCACCTTAAGTTGGAAGCTAAGCAGAGTCAGTACATGGGAGGGAGACCACCAAGGAAGGCTCTGCAGAGGGGGTAAAAAAGCCCTGTGCACTACTGAGCCTCTCCCTCTATTTGGACAGTTTATTTGCACTCCACGTGAAAATGGTCACCAGCCAATGTATGTTGCTCTGACTTGCTTATGCTCTCAATTACTTTTACTTGCCCTTGGTGACATCATTAGCTTTTGAACATATGAAGGTATGAAGATGCCTTCTACTTCTACTGCCTTCTACTTGGTCCATCCAAATGAGTATTGTCTACTCAGACTGGCAGCAGCTCTCCAGGGCTTCAAGCTGAGGTTTTCCACACCTCAGCTTGAGGCCCTTTTTAGTTGGAGATGCCAGGGATTGAACCGGGGACCGTCCCTTTTGCATTATGATGTCATCCCTTTTGCATTATGATGTCATCCCATTCACAATATGAGCACTGGTGGGGAACAATCAGCCACACCCAGGTCAGACAGCGTGTCTCTTGCTCTCACTGAATTGCCATCGATTTCCCTCCATAAGATTATTACACAGCCCAGTCTGATCACCTGCATAACATTACACTCTTGCCCCGGGGGTCCTCAAACTTTTTAAATAGGGGGCCAGTTCACTGTCCCTCAGACTGTTGGAGGGCCGGACTGCCGTTACTGTACAAGGCCGCGGGCCATCAGTTCTCCGTCTTCTGCATCTCTCTCCCTTCCCCACACCACAGACCCCGGCCTGGGAACTCACCTCACCTCGGTATCACCTCACACTCTGTCTCCGCCGCCTCAGCCCAGTGCCGGAAGTGTGCGTTGCTAACGCAAGTTTAGGTCGAACGTCACTTCCGGTCTGATTTTGCCATAACCCAGCGGGCCGCATAAACGTCCTCAGCGGGCCGCATCTGGCCCGCGGGCCGTAGGTTGAGGACCCCTGCTCTTGCCTATTCATGATCAGGTCTTTTTTTTTTTTTGTAGAAAAAGCACAGCAGGAACTCAGTTGCATATTAGGTCACCCCCCACCCCTGCTGTAACCATTGTTTCACCCAGGGCTTTTTTGAAGAAAAAGCCCAGCAGGAACTTATTTGCATATTAGGCCACACCCTCTGATGCCAAGCCAGCTGGAACTGCGTCCCTGTGCATTCCTTCTCCAAAAAAGCCCTGGTTATTTTCACTGAGTTACGAAGCCAGGAAAGAGAAGACTACAGCTGTGGTTGGTGGAATAAAAGGCCGTTGAAGCAGCAACCCACGGAGAAGAGAACAGCACCAAAAGAAGCTTGCACAACGTAAACATTCTACCAAAGGGAACAATTTCTACGCCAACAAAACTGCTAGTTAAGACCGAAAGTGGAATTTGTTAGGTGTGTATCAATATGGTAACTGCATGCCTGGTGGAGGTCTTGATTTCCTGAAAATCTGCTGCCACCTTGAGGAGACTGTGAGAGGACAAGAAAAAGATCCCTTTGGGAGTGCTTTTACAGTCTCTTGGGGAGGGGGGAGGGGAGATGAAATCTGCCATCACCCATTCACCGCTCCGCTACCATCCTCACCTACACAGGACCCAGAGTGGTTGTCCCATGTAAAACATGGCTGTGTGAAAAAGGCCCAGCAGACAGATTTTAGAAGTGACTAGTGAAGAGCCCCATGGTGCAGAGTGGTAAAGCTGCAGTACTGCAGTTCTAAGCTCTGCTCACCACCTGAGTTCAATCCCGGCGGAAGCGGCGTTCAGGTAGCCAGCTCGAGGTTGATTCAGCCTTCCATCCTTCCAAGGTCGGTAAAATGAGTCCCCAGCTTGCTGGGGAGGAAGCGTAGATGACTGGGGAAGGCAATGGCAAACCATCCCGTAAAAAGTCTGCCGTGAAAACATGAAAGCAACATCACCTCAGAGTCGGAAACGACTAGTGCTTGCACAGGGGGCTACCTTTACCCCTTTTTTTTAGATTTCAGGCTGCCAGTTCTGACTTGGGAAATTCCTGAAGATTTGGGGGCAGACCCTCGGGAAGGTAGAGTCTGGGAGGGGAGAGAGCTCTGCAGGGGGTACAATTCCATATTGTCTTCCTGCTGAAGTGGCCACTTTGCCCAGGGGAACAAACCTCTGCAGGTTGGGAACTTGGGAAGAACTCTAGGCCCCACTTGAGAATGATGACCCTATGCTGAAAGCCAACTACAGCCTTCAAACACCGTCTTTCCTTTGTCTTCTCTCAGGTTGCCAACCTCCAGTTGGAATCTGGAGATCTCCTGGGGTTATAGCTGATCTCTGGATGGGAGAGATCAGTTCATCTTGAGAAAACAGCCACTTTGGAAGGTGGACTCTACGGCATGATACCCCGTTGATGTCCCTCTCCTCCTCAAACCCTGCCCTCCGTGGTTCCACATTCTAAATCTCAAAGCATTTCCCAACATGCAGCTGACAATCCCAGTTATCTGCAGGGACTCATTTACATATTAGGGCACACCCCCTGAGACCACCATTGCTTTGCACAAGGCTTTTTCACAGAAGCAGTCCAGCAGGAGCTCATTTCCATATTAGGCCACACCCCATGACACCAAGCTTGCTCGTTGTGATTTCACTTTTCCTTCATGTAAAAGAAATCTTTCAGTTGGATCCAGCCTACTTTTTTTGCTCCAGTTCACCAAGTTCTCCTCTTTACTATATTCCCCATCCCTGCAGAGGCCATTATCCTCAAAATAATATTCTTAGGACGTCAGTGGGTGCTCTGTGTAACACAGAGTGTTGGGCTGAATGGGCCAGTGGCCTGATCCAACATGGCCTCTCTTGTTCCTATGTTCTTTCCTTCCTTTTCTTCAGCAGAGGAAAACCAGACGGGATCCAAATTTCCCTAACCATTTCCTAGTACTTTGACTCAGATTTTTCTCATTTAAAAATGAATTGAATTGGTGCCAAAACAGAGCTTTCATACAAATGGCATTTTAAAGAAAGGGATCATTAAAATGTTGTAAAAGAGATAGAAAAAAAATAGAAGTGGAGGTATTTTGAGGATTCAGGTAGCCCACCTCCAGGATGGCCAAACTTACTTAATGTAAGAGCCACATAGCTTAAATGCCAGATGTTTGAGACCCACAAGACATGAACATCAGATGTTTGAGAGCCACAAGAAGGAAGGAAGGAAGGAAGGAAGGAAGGAAGGAAGGAAGGAAGGAAGGAAGGAAGGAAGGAAGGAAGGAAGGGAGGGAGGGAGGGAGGGAGGAAGGGAGGGAGGGAGGGAAGGAAGGAAGGAAGGAAGGAAGGGAGGGAGGGGGGGAGGGAAGGAAGGAAGGAAGGAGGGAAGGAAGGAAGGAAGGAAGGAAGGAAGGAAGAGAGGGAGGGAGAGAGGAAGGAAGGAAGGAAGGAAGGAAGGAAGGAAGGAAGGAAGGAAGGAAGGAAGGAAGGAAGGAAGGAAGGAAGGAGGGAGGGAGAGAAATAGATAGGGAGATAGAAAGAAAACTTGAACTTTAAATGCATTCTCCAAACTGCTGGCCAATGGGGCAGTGGGGGCTTTGAGAGCCCCACAACATGTGTGAAGGAGCCACAGTTTGGCCACCCCTGGCCTATACCTTTAAAGGGGCAAGTAACATTGAGTGAGCCTGTCC